>NC_060186.1:68734359-68744359 GCF_021184085.1 Oncorhynchus gorbuscha | reverse complement strand
GAGTTCTTACAGTGCCTTTTGGCAAACTCCAAGCGGGCTATTGTGCATTTTACTGAGGAGTGGCTTCTGCTTGGCCACTCTACCGTAAAGGCCTGCTTGGTGGAGTGCTGCAGAGATGGTTGTCTTTCTGGAAGGTTCTCCCATCTCCACAGAGGAACTCTGGAGATCTGTCAGAGTGACCATCTCCCCCGATAGCTCCGTTTGGAGAGGAAGAGGCTTGGTGGTTCCAAACTTCTTCCATTTAAGAATGATGGAGGCCACTGTGTTATTGGGGGCCTTCAATGTTGCAGACACCTGTCTCGGGGCTCTACGGACAATTCATTCGATCTCATGCTTTGGTTTTTGCTCTGACATACACTGTCAGCTGTGGGACCTTATATAAACAAGTGTGTGCCTTTCAAATCGGAGGGGATGTTGTCCGGTCCTCCGGATGTCTCTATGGGGGTGCCACAGGGTTCAATTCTCGGGCCGACTCTTTTCTCTGTATATATCAATGATGTTGCTCTTGCTGCGGGAGATTCCCTGATCCACCTCTACGCAGACGACACCATTCTGTATACTTCTGTGCTATCTAACCTCCAAACGAGCTTAAATGCAATATAACACTCCTTCCGTGGCCTCCAACTGCTCTCAAACGCTAGTAAAACCAAATGCATGCTTTCCAACCATTCGCTGCCTGCACCCGCACGCCCGACTAGCATCACCACCCTGGATGGTTCCGACCTAGAATATGTGGACATCTATAAGTACCTAGGTGTCTGGCTAGACTGTAAACTCTCCTTCCAGTCTCATATCAAACATCTCCAATCTAAAATCAAATCTAGAGTCGGCTTTCTATTCCGCAACAAAGCCTCCTTCACTCACGGCGCCAAACTTACCCTAGTGAAACTGACTATCCTACCAATCCTCGACTTCAGCGATGTCATCTACAAAATAGCTTCCAATACTCTACTCAAACTGGATGCAGTTTATCACAGTGCCATCTGTTTTGTTACTAATGCACCTTATACCACCCACCACTGCGACCTGTATGCTCTAGTCAGCTGGCCCTCGCTACATATTTGTCGCCAGACCCACTGGCTCCAGGTCATCTAGTCATCTAGTCCATGCTAGGTAAAGCTCCACCTTATCTCAGTTCACTGGTCACGATGGCGACACCCACACGTAGCACGCGCTCAAGCAGGTGTATCTCACTGATCATCCCTAAAGCAAACACCTCATTTGGCCGCCTTTCCTTCCAGTTCTCTGCTGCCTGTGATTGGAACGAATTGCAAAAATCGCTGAAGTTGGAGACTTTTATCTCCCTCACCAACTTTAAACGTCTGCTGTCTGAGCAGCAAACCGATCGCTGCAGCTGTACATAGTCCATCGGTAAATAGCCCACCCAATTTACCTACCTCATCCCCATACTGTTTTTATTTATTTACTTTTCTGCTCTTTTGCACACCAGTATCTCTACCTGCACATGATCATCTGATCATGTATCACTCCAGTGTTAATCTGCAAAATGGTAATTATTCGCCTACCTCCTCATGCCATTTGCACACAATGTATATAGACTCTTTTTTTATTTTTTTATACTGTGTTATTGACTTGTTTATTATTTACTCCATGTGTAACTCTGTGTTGTTGTCTGTTCACACTGCTATGCTTTATCTTGGCCAGGTCGCAGTTGTAAATGAGAACTTGTTCTCAACTAGCCTACCTGGTTAAATAAAGGTGAAATAAAATAAAAATTACTAAAATAAAAAATCAAGTTGTAGAAACATCTCAAGGACGATCAATGGAAACAGGATGAACCTGTCAATTTCAAGTCTCATAGCAAAGGGTCTGAATACTTATGTAAATAAGATATTTCCAGTTTTTTGGATTTAATAGATCTGCACACATTTCTAAAGGACTGTTTTTGCATTGTCAGTATGGGGTACTGTGTCTAGATGGATGAGGGAAAAATAATAATTTCATCCATTAGAGAATAAATGTGGAAAATGTGAAGGAGGGGTCTGAATACTTTCCAAACGCACCACATATCTCAAGACAGGACTGGTAACAGTCGAACCATCAGACAGCCTTACAGACAGGCTAAAAAGCTGCATGGAACGAGAGAGAGAAAAGAAAAAGGGAGGAAGATGGAGAGAGTGGAGGACAAAATGGTGTCTGTTGGTTAGATTAGCAACAATACGATTCCCTACTCAAGTTTAAGTTGAACCCCTGCTTTATATTTAAACAATAAGGCCCTAGGAGGTGTGGTGTATGCCAATATTCCACGCCTAAGGGCTGTTCGTAGTTGTGATGCAAAGTGCAGAACCTGGATACTGCCCTTAGCTGTGATATATTGGCCATATACCACAAAACCCTGAGGTGCCTTATTACTATTATAAACTGGTTATCAACCAAATTAGACCACTAAAATTGATATTTCTTGCCATACACGTGATATCAAAAATCATCGTACGAAGAGGCAAAAACAGACTTACCTCCATCGCGACGTCCCCTAAAGGCCCTTCTGCTAACTTGCTATCCCCAGTCTACTAACTGCTAGTTTGCTTGCCCGGTCTGCTAACTGCTTACTTGCTAACCCGGTCTGCTAACTGCTAGCTTGCTAGCACCGGCATCACCTGGTTTAAACGTCTCTAGAGACTATATCTCTCTCATCATTACTCAATGCCTAGGTTTACCTCCAATGTACTCATATCCTACCTTACGTTTGTATGTACACTATGCCTTGAATCTATGCTATCGTGCCCAGAAACCTGCTCCTTTTACTCTCTGTTCCGAATGTGCTAGACGGCCAGTTCATATAGCATTTAGCCGTACCCTTATCCTACTTCTCCTCTGCTCCTCTGGTGATGTAGAGATTAATTCAGGACCTGCAGTGCCTAGCTCCACTCCCAATCCTCAGATGCTCTCATTTGTTGACTTCTGTAACCGTAAAAGCCTGTGTTTCATGCATGTTAACATTAGAAGCCTCCTCCCTAAGTTTGTTTTACTCACTGCGTTAGCACAATCTGCCAACCCGGATGTCCTAGCCGTGTATGAATTCTGGCTTAGGAAGTCCACCAAAAACTCGGAAATCTCCATCCCTAACCATAGAATTTTCCGCTAAGACAGAACTGCCAAAGGGGGAGGTGTTGCAATCTACTGCAAAGATAGCTTGCAGAGTTCTGTCTTACTTACTATCCAGGTCTGTACCCAAACAAATTTAGCTTCTACTTCTAAAATTTCACCTTTCCAGAAAGGTCTCTCACTGTTTCCACTTGCTATAGACCACCCTCTGCCCCCAGCTGTGCCCTCGACACCATATGCAAATTAATTGCACCCCATCTATCTTCTGAGCTCGTGCTACTAGGTGACCTAAACTGCGACATGCTTAACACCCTGGCAATCCTACAATCTAAGCTTAATGCCCTCAATCTCACACAAATGATCAATGAACCTACCAGGTACAACCCCAAATCCATAAACACGGGCACCCTCATAGATATCATCCTAACTAACTTGCCCTCCAAATACACCTTTACTGTTTTCAATCAAGATCTCAGCGATCACTGCCTCATTGCCTGCATCCATAATGGGTCTGCGACCAAATGACTACCCCTCCTCACTGTCAAACACTCCCTAACACACTTCTGCGAGCAGGCCTTTCTAATCGACCTAGCCGGGGTATCCTGGAATGACATTGACCTCATCCCATCAGTAGAGGATGCCTGGTTATTCGTTAAAAGTGCATTCCTCACCATGTTAAATAAGCATGCCCCATTCAAAAAATGTAGAACTAGGAATAGATATAGTCCTTGGTTAACTCCAGACCTGTCTTCTCTTGACCAGCACAAAAACATCCTGTGGCGTTCTGCATTAGCATCTAATAGCCCCTGTGATATGCAACTTTTCAGGGAAGTTAGGAACAAATATACACAGGCAGTTAGGAAAGCTACAGCTAGCTTTTTCAAACAGAAATTACCATCCTGTAGTACTAACTCAAAAAGGTTTTGGGACACTGTAAAGTCCATGGAGAATAAGAGCACCTCCTCCCAGCTGCCCACTGCTCTGAAGCTAGGAAACACTGTCACCACAGATAAATCCACTATAATTGAGAATTTCAATAAGCATTTCTCTACGGCTGGCCATGCTTTCCACTTGGCTACCCCTACCCAGGTCAACTGCCCGGTACCCTCCACAGCAATCAGCCAAAGCCCCCACCATTTCTCCTTCACCCAAATCCAGATAGCTTATGTTCTGAAAGAGCTGCAAAATCTGGACCATTACAAATCAGCCGGGCTAGACAATCTGGACCGTCTCTTTCTAAAATGATCTGCTGAAATTGTTGCAACCCCTATTACTAGCCTGTTCAACCTCTCTTTCGTATCATCTGAGATTCCCAATGATTGGAAACCTGCCGCTGTCATCCCCCTCTTCAAAGGGGGTGACACTCTAGACCCAAACTGCTACAGACCTATCTATCCTACTCTGTCTTTCTAAGGTCTTCGAAATCCATGTTAACTTTTTATGGCTGCAGGGGCAGTATTGAGTAGCTTGGATGGAAGGTGCCCATATCAAACGGCCTGTTCCTCAGTCATAGTTGCTATTATTTGCATATTATTATTAGTATTGGATAGAAAACACTCTGAAGTTTCTAAAACTGTTTGAATTATGTCTGTGAGTATAACAGAACTCATATAGCAGGCAAAAACCTGAGAAATTCCACTTCCTGTTTTCTTCTGGAGGTGGCAGATTTTCAACCAAGGTCTCATTGAAATTACAGCAATATATGGATGAGTTTTCACTTCCTACGCCTTCCACTAGATGTCAGCAGTCAATAGAACTTTGTCTAATGACTCTAATGTGAAGGGGGGTCGATTGACACAGGAAATAGTCACCACAGCCATGAGTGGACCATGCTTTCACCAGGCGTGTTCACAGGGGAACGACTTGCGTTCCACCGCTCATCTGAAGTAATTCTAATTCTCCTGTTGGAACATTATTCAAGATATATGTAAATTACATTCTAAAGATTGATTCAGTACATCGTTTGACATGTTTCTACTGACTGTCACGGAACTTTTGGACATTTTGTCACGTTATAGTAGACACGCTTTGTGACTTTGGAATTGTTTAGCAAACGCGCTAACCAAAGTAGCTAATTGGACATAAATAGCGGACATTTTCGACCAAATCAAGCATTTATTGTGGACCTGGGATTCCTAGAACTGCATTCTGATGAAGTTCATCAAAGGTAAGGAAACATTTATCATGTATTTTCTGGTTTCTGTTGACTCCAATTAAACCCTGCTGTATAGATCTCACAAAGACACAACAAATTAAACCCTGCTGTATAGCTCTCACAAAGACACAACAAATTAAACCGTGCTGTATAGCTCTCACAAAGACACAACAAATTAAACCCTGCTGTATAGCTCTCACAAAGACAACACAAATTAAACCTTTCTGTATAGATCTCACAAAGACAACACAAATTAAACCCTGCTGTATAGCACTCACAAAGACAACACAAATTAAACCTTTCTGTATAGATCTCACAAAGACAACACAAATTAAACCCTGCTGTATAGCACTCACAAAGACAACACAAATTAAACCCTGCTGTATAGATCTCACAAAGACAACACAAATTAAACCCTGCTGTATAGATCTCACAAAGACAACACAAATTAAACCCTGCTGTATAGATCTCACAAAGACAGCACAAATTAAACCCTGCTGTATAGCTCTCACAAAGACAACACAAATTAAACCCTGCTGTATAGCTCTCACAAAGACAACACAAATTAAACCCTGCTGTATAGATCTCACAAAGACACAACAAATTAAACCCTGCTGTATAGCTCTCACAAAGACAACACAAATTAAACCCTGCTGTATAGATCTCACAAAGACACAACAAATTAAACCCTGCTGTATAGCTCTCACAAAGACACAACAAATTAAACCCTGCTGTATAGCTCTCACAAAGACAACACAAATTACACCCTGCTGTATAGCTCTGACAAAGACAACACAAATTAAACCCTGCTGTATAGCTCTCACAAAGACAACACAAATTAAACCCTGCTGTATAGATCTCACAAAGACACAACAAATTAAACCCTGCTGTATAGCTCTCACAAAGACACAACAAATTCAACCGTGCTGTATAGCTCTCACAAAGACACAACAAATTAAACCCTGCTGTATAGCTCTCACAAAGACAACACAAATTAAACCCTGCTGTATAGATCTCACAAAGACACAACAAATTAAACCCTGCTGTATAGATCTCACAAAGACAGCACAAATTAAACCCTGCTATATAGCTCTCACAAAGACAACACAAATTAAACCCTGCTGTATAGCTCTCACAAAGACAACACAAATTAAACCCTGCTGTATAGATCTCACAAAGACACAACAAATTAAACCCTGCTGTATAGCTCTCACAAAGACAACACAAATTAAACCCTGCTGTATAGATCTCACAAAGACACAACAAATTAAACCCTGCTGTATAGCTCTCACAAAGACACAACAAATTAAACCCTGCTGTATAGCTCTCACAAAGACAACACAAATTAAACCCTGCTGTATAGCTCTGACAAAGAAAACACAAATTAAACCCTGCTGTATAGCTCTCACAAAGACAACACAAATTAAACCCTGCTGTATAGATCTCACAAAGACACAAAAAATTAAACCCTGCTGTATAGCTCTCACAAAGACAACAAATTCAACCGTGCTGTATAGCTCTCACAAAGACACAACAAATTAAACCCTGCTGTATAGCTCTCACAAAGACAACACAAATTAAACCCTGCTGTATAGATCTCACAAAGACACAACAAATTAAACCCTGCTGTATAGATCTCACAAAGACAGCACAAATTAAACCCTGCTGTATAGCTCTCACAAAGACAACACAAATTAAACCCTGCTGTATAGCTCTCACAAAGACAACACAAATTAAACCCTGCTGTATAGATCTCACAAAGACACAACAAATTAAACCCTGCTGTATAGCTCTCACAAAGACACAACAAATTAAACCGTGCTGTATAGATCTCACAAAGACACAACAAATTAAACCCTGCTGTATAGCTCTCACAAAGACAACACAAATTAAACTCTGCTGTATAGATCTCACAAAGACACAACAAATTAAACCCTGCTGTATAGCTCTCACAAAGACACAACAAATTAAACCCTGCTGTATAGCTCTCACAAAGACAACACAAATTACACCCTGCTGTATAGCTCTGACAAAGACAACACAAATTAAACCCTGCTGTATAGCTCTCACAAAGACAACACAAATTAAACCCTGCTGTATAGATCTCACAAAGACACAACAAATTAAACCCTGCTGTATAGCTCTCACAAAGACACAACAAATTCAACCGTGCTGTATAGCTCTCACAAAGACACAACAAATTAAACCCTGCTGTATAGCTCTCACAAAGACAACACAAATTAAACCCTGCTGTATAGATCTCACAAAGACACAACAAATTAAACCCTGCTGTATAGATCTCACAAAGACACAAATTAAACCCTGCTGTATAGCTCTCACAAACAAATTAAACCCTGCTATATAGCTCTCACAAAGACAACACAAATTAAACCCTGCTGTATAGATCTCACAAAGACAACACAAATTAAACCCTGCTGTACAAAGACAACACAAATTAAACCCTGCTGTATAGCTCTCACAAAGACAACACAAATTAAACCCTGCTGTATAGATCTCACAAAGACAACACAAATTAAACCCTGCTGTATAGATCTCACAAAGACACACAAATTAAACAAATTAAACCCTGCTGTATAGATCTCACAAAGACAACACAAATTAAACCCTGCTGTATACACAGACAAAGACACACAAATTAAACCCTGCTGTATAGCTCTCACAAAGACAACACAAATTAAACCCTGCTGTATAGATCTCACAAAGACACAACAAATTAAACCCTGCTGTATAGATCTCACAAAGACACAACAAATTAAACCCTGCTGTATAGCTCTCACAAAGACAACACAAATTAAACCCTGCTGTATAGATCTCACAAAGACAAAGACACAAATTAAACCCTGCTGTATAGCTCTCACAAAGACAACACAAATTAAACCCTGCTGTATAGCTCTCACAAAGACAACACAAAGACAAAACACAAATTAAACCCTGCTGTATAGATCTCACAAAGACACAACAAATTAAACCCTGCTGTATAGCTCTCACAAAGACAACAAACAAATTAAACAAATTAAACCCTGCTGTATAGCTCTCACAAAGACAACACAAATTAAACCCTGCTGTATAGATCTCACAAAGACACAACAAATTAAACCCTGCTGTATAGATCTCACAAAGACACAACAAATTAAACCCTCACAAAGCAAATTAAACCCTGCTGTATAGCTCTCACAAAGACAACACAAATTAAACCCTGCTGTATAATCACAAAGACACAACAAATTAAACCCTGCTGTATAGATCTCACAAAGACACAACACATTAAACCCTGCTGTATAGCTCTCACAAAGACACAATAGATCTCACAAAGACACAACAAATTAAACCCTGCTGTATAGCTCTCACAAAGACAACACAAATTAAACCCTGCTGTATAGATCTCACAAAGACACAACAAATTAAACCCTGCTGTATAGCTCTCACAAAGACACAACAAATTAAACCCTGCTGTATAGCTCTCACAAAGACAACACAAATTAAACCCTGCTGTATAGCTCTGACAAAGACAACACAAATTAAACCCTGCTGTATAGCTCTCACAAAGACAACACAAATTAAACCCTGCTGTATAGATCTCACAAAGACACAACAAATTAAACCCTGCTGTATAGCTCTCACAAAGACACAACAAATTCAACCGTGCTGTATAGCTCTCACAAAGACACAACAAATTAAACCCTGCTGTATAGCTCTCACAAAGACAACACAAATTAAACCCTGCTGTATAGATCTCACAAAGACACAACAAATTAAACCCTGCTGTATAGATCTCACAAAGACAGCACAAATTAAACCCTGCTATATAGCTCTCACAAAGACAACACAAATTAAACCCTGCTGTATAGCTCTCACAAAGACAACACAAATTAAACCCTGCTGTATAGATCTCACAAAGACACAACAAATTAAACCCTGCTGTATAGCTCTCACAAAGACAACACAAATTAAACCCTGCTGTATAGCTCTGACAAAGAAAACACAAATTAAACCCTGCTGTATAGCTCTCACAAAGACAACACAAATTAAACCCTGCTGTATAGATCTCACAAAGACACAAAAAATTAAACCCTGCTGTATAGCTCTCACAAAGACAACAAATTCAACCGTGCTGTATAGCTCTCACAAAGACACAACAAATTCAACCGTGCTGTATAGCTCTCACAAAGACACAACAAATTAAACCCTGCTGTATAGCTCTCACAAAGACAACACAAATTAAACCCTGCTGTATAGATCTCACAAAGACACAACAAATTAAACCCTGCTGTATAGATCTCACAAAGACACAACAAATTAAACCCTGCTGTATAGCTCTCACAAAGACACAAAAAATTAAACCCTGCTGTATAGCTCTCACAAAGACAACAAATTCAAAAGCTCTCACAACACAACAAATTAAACCCTGCTGTATAGCTCTCACAAAGACAACACAAATTAAACCCTGCTGTATAGATCTCACAAATTAAACACAACAAATTAAACCCTGCTGTATAGATCTCACAAAGACACAACAAATTAAACCCTGCTGTATAGCTCTCACAAAGACACAACAAATTAAACCGTGCTGTATAGCTCTCACAAAGACAACACAAATTAAACCCTGCTGTATAGCTCTCACAAAGACAACACAAATTAAACCCTGCTGTATAGCTCTCACAAAGACAACACAAATTAAACCCTGCTGTATAGATCTCACAAAGACAACACAAATTAAACCCTGCTGTATAGATCTCACAAAGACAACACAAATTAAAC
>NC_060186.1:68701859-68729359 GCF_021184085.1 Oncorhynchus gorbuscha | reverse complement strand
ACCGACCGACCAGCCAATCATTCAACAAATCAGCCGACCGACCAGCCAATCAACCAATCAAATGACCAATGAATCAAACAAGTTACCGGTCAATCCACCAATCAACCAACCAACCACCAACCAAACGACTGACCAGCCAATCAACCAATCAACCGGCTAATCAACCGACCAACTGACCGACCAATCAACCAATCAACCCACTGACCGACCAGACAATCAACCAATCAACCAACCAATCAACCAACCAGCCAATCAACCAACCGACCGACCGACCGACCGACCAGCCAACCAACCAACCAACCAACCAACCAACATTTATTATTTCAGGCAGGGCCGCCTCAGGATCTAATACCCTCTCCTCCTACACACACACACACACACACACACACACACACACACACACACACACACACACACACACACACACACACACACACACACACACACACACACACACACACACACACACACACACACACACACACACACACACACACACACAGAGCTCTTCCTCTCAGCCTGCCCCTCTATTTGTGGGTAATTTATCACCCAGGGTCTTTGGGAGAGGGTGAGGTCTGTGGCACCAAATGCAATTCTAGCCCACTGGTTCATGGAGACGCCTTGATGGGGTGACACTGGGGACACAGATATCAATCTCTCTAGCCCACGTCTGGGGAGTAAATAGCATCAAGTGGAGAAGCTTTTGTTTAAACATGCCCTGAGTGGAGGAGGACTCTGGGAACGTCTGGTCACTTTACATGTCAGCTGTCAACGAAGTTCAATTTCCTATCGCCACCTTTCTCTTCTTTTGAGTGATTTCTTAAGTGGTCCTCTGCGGCTCAGTTAGTAGAGCATGCAACACAAGGATAATGGGTTTGTTTCCCGGGACCACCTGTATGTACAATGTAGGCACTCATGACTGTAAATCAACCTATCAGAGTCTAAGCCCTGTCTAAGCTGGGGAGATGGGGTTCTACTAAGCTATATGGAATTGTTTCAAGAAGGTCATACCAAGGATAATTTAGCTTTTTGATTTTGAAATATAGGACAGACCCCTTGAAGTATATTACTGCTTTTAGCCCATACAAACACATGGAATAACAGATAGTCCTTACTGGTATTAGCCCATACAAACACATGGAATAACAGATAGTCCTTACTGCTATTAGCCCATACAAACACATGGAATAGCAGATAGTCCTTACTGCTATTAGCCCATAGAAACACATGGAATAACAGGTAGTCCTTACTGCTATTAGCCCATACAAACACATGGAATAACAGATAGTCCTTACTGCTATTGGCCCATACAAACACATGGAACAACAGATAGTCCTTACTGCTATTAGCCCATACATGGAAAACACATGGAAAAACACATGGAACAACAGATAGTCCTTACTGCTATTAGCCCATACAAACACATGGAATAACAGATAGTCCTTACTGCTATTAGCCCATACAAACTAATTGAATAACAAACACATGGAATAACAGATAGTCCTTACTGCTATTAGCCCATACAAACACATGGAATAACAGATAGTCCTTACTGCTATTAGCCCATACAAACACATTGAATAACAGAAAGTCATTCTGCTATTAGCCCATACAAACTAATGGAATAACAGATAGTCCTTACTGCTATTAGCCCATACAAACACATGGAATAACAGATAGTCCTTACTGCTATTAGCCCATGCAAACACATGGAACAACAGATAGTCCTTACTGCTATTAGCCCATACAAACACATGGAATAACAGATAGTCCTTACTGCTATTAGCCCATACAAACACATGGAATAACAGATAGTCCTTACTGCTATTAGCCCATACAAACACATGGAATAACAGATAGTCCTTACTGCTATTAGCTCATACAAACTAATGGAATAACAGATTCACTACATGGAACAACAGATAGTCCTTACTGCTATTAGCCCATACAAACACATGGAATAACAGATAGTCCTTACTGCTATTAGCCCATACAAACACATTGAATAACAGAAAGTCATTACTGCTATTAGCCCATACAAACTAATGGAATAACAGATAGTCCTTACTGCTATTAGCCCATACAAACACATGGAATAACAGATAGTCCTTACTACTATTAGCCCATACAAACACATGGAATAACAGATAGTCCTTACTGCTATTAGCCCATACAAACACATGGAATAACATATAGTCCTTACTGCTATTAGCCCATACAAACACATGGAATAACAGATAGTCCTTGCTGCTATTAGCCCATACAAACACATGGAATAACAGATAGTCCTTACTGCTATTAGCCCATGCAAACACATGGAACAACAGATCGTCCTTACTACTATTAGCCCATACAAACACATGGAATAACAGATAGTCCTTGCTGCTATTAGCCCATACAAACACATGGAATAACAGATAGTCCTTACTGCTATTAGCCCATGCAAACACATGGAACAACAGATAGTCCTTACTACTATTAGCCCATACAAACACATGGAATAACAGATAGTCCTTACTGCTATTAGCCCATACAAACACATGGAATAACAGATAGTCCTTACTGCTATTAGCCCATACAAACACATGGAATAACAGATAGTCCTTGCTGCTATTAGCCCATACAAACACATGGAATAACAGATAGTCCTTACTGCTATTAGCCCATGCAAACACATGGAACAACAGATAGTCCTTACTGCTATTAGCCCATACAAACACATGGAATAACAGATAGTCCTTACTGCTATTAGCCCATACAAACACATGGAATAACAGATAGTCCTTACTGCTATTAGCTCATACAAACTAATGGAATAACTGATAGTCCTTACTGCTATTAGCCCATACAAACACATGGAATAACAGATAGTCCTTACTGCTATTAGCCCATACAAACTAATTGAATAACAGATTCACTACATGGAACAACAGATAGTCCTTACTGCTATTAGCCCATACAAACACATGGAATAACAGATAGTCCTTACTGCTATTAGCCCATACAAACACATTGAATAACAGAAAGTCATTACTGCTATTAGCCCATACAAACTAATGGAATAACAGATAGTCCTTACTGCTATTAACCCATACAAACACATGGAATAACAGATAGTCCTTACTGCTATTAGCCCATACAAACACATAGAATAACAGATAGTCCTTACTA
Source organism: Oncorhynchus gorbuscha (assembly GCF_021184085.1). Classification (NCBI taxonomy): domain Eukaryota; kingdom Metazoa; phylum Chordata; class Actinopteri; order Salmoniformes; family Salmonidae; genus Oncorhynchus; species Oncorhynchus gorbuscha. Next base: position 68,726,188 of record NC_060186.1, on the reverse strand, counting down.
CTATTAGCCCATACAAACACATGGAGTAACAGATAGTCCTTACTACTATTAGCCCATACAAACACATGGAATAACAGATAGTCCTTACTGCTATTAGCCCATACAAACACATGGAATAACAGATAGTCCTTACTACTATTCGCCCATACAAACACATGGAATAACAGATAGTCCTTACTACTATTAGCCCATACAAACACATGGAATAACAGATAGTCCTTACTACTATTAGCCCATACAAACACATGGAATAACAGATAGTCCTTACTGCTATTAGCCCATACAAACACATGGAATAACAGATAGTCCTTACTACTATTAGCCCATACAAACACATGGAATAACAGATAGTCCTTACTGCTATTAGCCCATACAAACACATGGAAAAACACATGGAATAACATATAGTCCTTACTACTATTAGCCCATACAAACACATGGAATAACAGATAGTCCTTACTGCTATTAGCCCATACAAACACATGGAATAACAGATAGTCCTTACTGCTATTAGCTCATACAAACTAATGGAATAACTGATAGTCCTTACTGCTATTAGCCCATACAAACACATGGAATAACAGATAGTCCTTACTGCTATTAGCCCATACAAACATATGGAATAACAGATAGTCCTTACTGCTATTAGCCCATACAAACTAATTGAATAACAGATTCACTACATGGAACAACAGATAGTCCTTACTGCTATTAGCCCATACAAACACATGGAATAACAGAAAGTCATTACTGCTATTAGCCCATACAAACTAATGGAATAACAGATAGTCCTTACTGCTATTAGCCCATACAAAGACATGGAATAACAGATAGTCCTTACTGCTATTAGCCCATACAAACACATGGAATAACAGATAGTCCTTACTGCTATTAGCCCATACAAACACATGGAATAACAGATAGTCCTTACTGCTATTAGCCCATACAAAGACATGGAATAACAGATAGTCCTTACTGCTATTAGCCCATACAAACACATTGAATAACAGAAAGTCATTACTGCTATTAGCCCATACAAACTAATGGAATAACAGATAGTCCTTACTGCTATTAGCCCATACAAAGACATGGAATAACAGATAGTCCTTACTGCTATTAGCCCATACAAACACATGGAATAACAGATAGTCCTTACTGCTATTAGCCCATACAAACACATGGAATAACAGATAGTCCTTACTGCTATTAGCCCATACAAACACATGGAATAACAGATAGTCCTTACTGCTATTAGCCCATACAAACACATGGAATAACAGATAGTCCTTACTGCTATTAGCCCATACAAACTAATTGAATAACAGATTCACTACATGGAACAACAGATAGTCCTTACTGCTATTAGCCCATACAAACACATGGAATAACAGATAGTCCTTACTGCTATTAGCCCATACAAACACATTGAATAACAGAAAGTCATTACTGCTATTAGCCCATACAAACTAATGGAATAACAGATAGTCCTTACTGCTATTAGCCCATACAAAGACATGGAATAACAGATAGTCCTTACTGCTATTAGCCCATGCAAACACATGGAACAACAGATAGTCCTTACTGCTATTAGCCCATACAAACACATGGAATAACAGATAGTCCTTACTGCTATTAGCCCATACAAACACATGGAATAACAGATAGTCCTTACTGCTATTAGCCCATACAAACACATGGAATAACAGATAGTCCTTACTGCTATTAGCCCATACAAACTAATTGAATAACAGATTCACTACATGGAACAACAGGTAGTCCTTACTGCTATTAGCCCATACAAACACATGGAATAACAGATAGTCCTTACTGCTATTAGCCCATACAAACACATTGAATAACAGAAAGTCATTACTGCTATTAGCCCATACAAACTAATGGAATAACAGATAGTCCTTACTGCTATTAGCCCATACAAACACATGGAATAACAGATAGTCCTTACTGCTATTAGCCCATACAAACACATTGAATAACAGAAAGTCATTACTGCTATTAGCCCATACAAACTAATGGAATAACAGATAGTCCTTACTGCTATTAGCCCATACAAAGACATGGAATAACAGATAGTCCTTACTGCTATTAGCCCATACAAACACATGGAATAACAGATAGTCCTTACTGCTATTAGCCCATACAAACACATGGAATAACAGATAGTCCTTACTGCTATTAGCCCATACAAACACATGGAATAACAGATAGTCCTTACTGCTATTAGCCCATACAAACACATGGAATAACAGATAGTCCTTACTGCTATTAGCCCATACAAACTAATTGAATAACAGATTCACTACATGGAACTACAGATAGTCCTTACTGCTATTAGCCCATACAAACACATGGAATAACAGATAGTCCTTACTGCTATTAGCCCATACAAACACATTGAATAACAGAAAGTCATTACTGCTATTAGCCCATACAAACTAATGGAATAACAGATAGTCCTTACTGCTATTAGCCCATACAAAGACATGGAATAACAGATAGTCCTTACTGCTATTAGCCCATGCAAACACATGGAACAACAGATAGTCCTTACTGCTATTAGCCCATACAAACACATGGAATAACAGATAGTCCTTACTGCTATTAGCCCATACAAACACATGGAATAACAGATAGTCCTTACTGCTATTAGCCCATACAAACACATGGAATAACAGATAGTCCTTACTGCTATTAGCCCATACAAACTAATTGAATAACAGATTCACTACATGGAACAACAGATAGTCCTTACTGCTATTAGCCCATACAAACACATGGAATAACAGATAGTCCTTACTGCTATTAGCCCATACAAACACATTGAATAACAGAAAGTCATTACTGCTATTAGCCCATACAAACTAATGGAATAACAGATAGTCCTTACTGCTATTAGCCCATACAAACACATGGAATAACAGATAGTCCTTACTACTATTAGCCCATACAAACACATGGAATAACAGATAGTCCTTACTGCTATTAGCCCATACAAACACATGGAATAACAGATAGTCCTTACTGCTATTAGCCCATACAAACACATGGAATAACAGATAGTCCTTGCTGCTATTAGCCCATACAAACACATGGAATAACAGATAGTCCTTACTGCTATTAGCCCATGCAAACACATGGAACAACAGATAGTCCTTACTGCTATTAGCCCATACAAACACATGGAATAACAGATAGTCCTTACTGCTATTAGCCCATACAAACACATGGAAAAACAGATAGTCCTTACTGCTATTAGCCCATAGAAACACATGGAATAACAGATAGTCCTTACTACTATTAGCCCATACAAACACATGGAATAACAGATAGTCCTTACTTCTATTAGCCCATACAAACACATGGAATAACAGATAGTCCTTACTGCTATTAGCCCATTCAAACATATGGAATAGCAGATAGTCCTTGCTGCTATTAGCCCATACAAACACATGGAATAACAGATAGTCCTTACTGCTATTAGCCCATGCAAACACATGGAACAACAGATAATCCTTACTGCTATTAGCCCATACAAACACATGGAATAACAGATAGTCCTTACTGCTATTAGCCCATACAAACACATGGAATAACAGATAGTCCTTACTGCTATTAGCCCATACAAACACATGGAATAACAGATAGTCCTTACTGCTATTAGCCCATACAAACACATGGAATAACAGATAGTCCTTACTGCTATTAGCTCATACAAACTAATGGAATAACAGATAGTCCTTACTGCTATTAGCCCATACAAACACATGGAATAACAGATAGTCCTTACTGCTATTAGCCCATACAAACACATGGAATAACAGATAGTCCTTAGTGCTATTAGCCCATACAAACACATGGAATAACAGATAGTCCTTACTGCTATTAGCCCATACAAACACATGGAAAAACACATGGAATAACATATAGTCCTTACTACTATTAGCCCATACAAACACATGGAATAACAGATAGTCCTTACTGCTATTAGCCCATACAAACACATGGAATAACAGATAGTCCTTACTGCTATTAGCTCATACAAACTAATGGAATAACTGATAGTCCTTACTGCTATTAGCCCATACAAACACATGGAATAACAGATAGTCCTTACTGCTATTAGCCCATACAAACTAATTGAATAACAGATTCACTACATGGAACAACAGATAGTCCTTACTGCTATTAGCCCATACAATCACATGGAATAACAGATAGTCCTTACTGCTATTAGCCCATACAAACACATTGAATAACAGAAAGTCATTACTGCTATTAGCCCATACAAACTAATGGAATAACAGATAGTCCTTACTGCTATTAGCCCATGCAAACACATGGAACAACAGATAGTCCTTACTGCTATTAGCCCATACAAACACATGGAATAACAGATAGTCCTTACTGCTATTAGCCCATACAAACACATGGAATAACAGATAGTCCTTACTGCTATTAGCCCATACAAACACATGGAATAACAGATAGTCCTTACTGCTATTAGCCCATACAAACACATTGAATAACAGAAAGTCATTACTGCTATTAGCCCATACAAACTAATGGAATAACAGATAGTCCTTACTGCTATTAGCCCATACAAACACATGGAATAACAGATAGTCCTTACTACTATTAGCCCATACAAACACATGGAATAACAGATAGTCCTTACTGCTATTAGCCCATACAAACACATGGAATAACAGATAGTCCTTACTGCTATTAGCCCATACAAACACATGGAATAACAGATAGTCCTTGCTGCTATTAGCCCATACAAACACATGGAATAACAGATAGTCCTTACTGCTATTAGCCCATGCAAACACATGGAACAACAGATAGTCCTTACTGCTATTAGCCCATACAAACACATGGAATAACAGATAGTCCTTACTGCTATTAGCCCATACAAACACATGGAATAACAGATAGTCCTTACTGCTATTAGCCCATACAAACACATGGAATAACAGATAGTCCTTACTACTATTAGCCCATACAAACACATGGAATAACAGATAGTCCTTACTGCTATTAGCCCATACAAACACATGGAATAACAGATAGTCCTTACTGCTATTAGCCCATACAAACACATGGAATAACAGATAGTCCTTGCTGCTATTAGCCCATACAAACACATGGAATAACAGATAGTCCTTACTGCTATTAGCCCATGCAAACACATGGAACAACAGATAGTCCTTACTGCTATTAGCCCATACAAACACATGGAATAACAGATAGTCCTTACTGCTATTAGCCCATACAAACACATGGAATAACAGATAGTCCTTACTACTATTAGCCCATACAAACACATGGAATAACAGATAGTCCTTACTGCTATTAGCCCATACAAACACATGGAATAACAGATAGTCCTTACTGCTATTAGCCCATACAAACACATGGAATAACAGATAGTCCTTGCTGCTATTAGCCCATACAAACACATGGAATAACAGATAGTCCTTACTGCTATTAGCCCATGCAAACACATGGAACAACAGATAGTCCTTACTGCTATTAGCCCATACAAACACATGGAATAACAGATAGTCCTTACTGCTATTAGCCCATACAAACACATGGAAAAACAGATAGTCCTTACTGCTATTAGCCCATAGAAACACATGGAATAACAGATAGTCCTTACTACTATTAGCCCATACAAACACATGGAATAACAGATAGTCCTTACTTCTATTAGCCCATACAAACACATGGAATAACAGATAGTCCTTACTGCTATTAGCCCATACAAACATATGGAATAGCAGATAGTCCTTGCTGCTATTAGCCCATACAAACACATGGAATAACAGATAGTCCTTACTGCTATTAGCCCATGCAAACACATGGAACAACAGATAATCCTTACTGCTATTAGCCCATACAAACACATGGAATAACAGATAGTCCTTACTGCTATTAGCCCATACAAACACATGGAATAACAGATAGTCCTTACTGCTATTAGCCCATACAAACACATGGAATAACAGATAGTCCTTACTGCTATTAGCCCATACAAACACATGGAATAACAGATAGTCCTTACTGCTATTAGCTCATACAAACTAATGGAATAACAGATAGTCCTTACTGCTATTAGCCCATACAAACACATGGAATAACAGATAGTCCTTACTGCTATTAGCCCATACAAACACATGGAATAACAGATAGTCCTTAGTGCTATTAGCCCATACAAACACATGGAATAACAGATAGTCCTTACTGCTATTAGCCCATACAAACACATGGAAAAACACATGGAATAACATATAGTCCTTACTACTATTAGCCCATACAAACACATGGAATAACAGATAGTCCTTACTGCTATTAGCCCATACAAACACATGGAATAACAGATAGTCCTTACTGCTATTAGCTCATACAAACTAATGGAATAACTGATAGTCCTTACTGCTATTAGCCCATACAAACACATGGAATAACAGATAGTCCTTACTGCTATTAGCCCATACAAACTAATTGAATAACAGATTCACTACATGGAACAACAGATAGTCCTTACTGCTATTAGCCCATACAATCACATGGAATAACAGATAGTCCTTACTGCTATTAGCCCATACAAACACATTGAATAACAGAAAGTCATTACTGCTATTAGCCCATACAAACTAATGGAATAACAGATAGTCCTTACTGCTATTAGCCCATGCAAACACATGGAACAACAGATAGTCCTTACTGCTATTAGCCCATACAAACACATGGAATAACAGATAGTCCTTACTGCTATTAGCCCATACAAACACATGGAATAACAGATAGTCCTTACTGCTATTAGCCCATACAAACACATGGAATAACAGATAGTCCTTACTGCTATTAGCCCATACAAACACATTGAATAACAGAAAGTCATTACTGCTATTAGCCCATACAAACTAATGGAATAACAGATAGTCCTTACTGCTATTAGCCCATACAAACACATGGAATAACAGATAGTCCTTACTACTATTAGCCCATACAAACACATGGAATAACAGATAGTCCTTACTGCTATTAGCCCATACAAACACATGGAATAACAGATAGTCCTTACTGCTATTAGCCCATACAAACACATGGAATAACAGATAGTCCTTGCTGCTATTAGCCCATACAAACACATGGAATAACAGATAGTCCTTACTGCTATTAGCCCATGCAAACACATGGAACAACAGATAGTCCTTACTGCTATTAGCCCATACAAACACATGGAATAACAGATAGTCCTTACTGCTATTAGCCCATACAAACACATGGAATAACAGATAGTCCTTACTGCTATTAGCCCATACAAACACATGGAATAACAGATAGTCCTTACTACTATTAGCCCATACAAACACATGGAATAACAGATAGTCCTTACTGCTATTAGCCCATACAAACACATGGAATAACAGATAGTCCTTACTGCTATTAGCCCATACAAACACATGGAATAACAGATAGTCCTTGCTGCTATTAGCCCATACAAACACATGGAATAACAGATAGTCCTTACTGCTATTAGCCCATGCAAACACATGGAACAACAGATAGTCCTTACTGCTATTAGCCCATACAAACACATGGAATAACAGATAGTCCTTACTGCTATTAGCCCATACAAACACATGGAATAACAGATAGTCCTTACTGCTATTAGCTCATACAAACTAATGGAATAACTGATAGTCCTTACTGCTATTAGCCCATACAAACACATGGAATAACAGATAGTCCTTACTGCTATTAGCCCATACAAACTAATTGAATAACAGATTCACTACATGGAACAACAGATAGTCCTTACTGCTATTAGCCCATACAAACACATGGAATAACAGATAGTCCTTACTGCTATTAGCCCATACAAACACATTGAATAACAGAAAGTCATTACTGCTATTAGCCCATACAAACTAATGGAATAACAGATAGTCCTTACTGCTATTAGCCCATACAAACACATGGAATAACAGATAGTCCTTACTACTATTAGCCCATACAAACACATGGAATAACAGATAGTCCTTACTGCTATTAGCCCATACAAACACATGGAATAACAGATAGTCCTTACTACTATTAGCCCATACAAACACATGGAATAACAGATAGTCCTTACTGCTATTAGCCCATGCAAACACATGGAATAACAGATAGTCCTTACTGCTATTAGCCCATACAAACACATGGAATAACAGATAGTCCTTAGTGCTATTAGCCCATACAAACACATGGAATAACAGATAGTCCTTACTGCTATTAGCCCATACAAACACATGGAAAAACACATGGAATAACATATAGTCCTTACTACTATTATCCCATACAAACACATGGAATAACAGATAGTCCTTACTGCTATTAGCTCATACAAACTAATGGAATAACAGATAGTCCTTACTGCTATTAGCCCATACAAACACATTGAATAACAGAAAGTCATTACTGCTATTAGCCCATACAAACTAATGGAATAACAGATAGTCCTTACTGCTATTAGCCCATACAAACACATGGAATAACAGATAGTCCTTGCTGCTATTAGCCCATACAAACACATGGAATAACAGATAGTCCTTACTGCTATTAGCCCATGCAAACACATGGAACAACAGATAGTCCTTACTGCTATTAGCCCATACAAACACATGGAATAACAGATAGTCCTTACTGCTATTAGCCCATACAAACACATGGAATAACAGATAGTCCTTACTGCTATTAGCTCATACAAACTAATGGAATAACTGATAGTCCTTACTGCTATTAGCCCATACAAACACATGGAATAACAGATAGTCCTTACTGCTATTAGCCCATACAAACTAATTGAATAACAGATTCACTACATGGAACAACAGATAGTCCTTACTGCTATTAGCCCATACAAACACATGGAATAACAGATAGTCCTTACTGCTATTAGCCCATACAAACACATTGAATAACAGAAAGTCATTACTGCTATTAGCCCATACAAACTAATGGAATAACAGATAGTCCTTACTGCTATTAGCCCATACAAACACATGGAATAACAGATAGTCCTTACTACTATTAGCCCATACAAACACATGGAATAACAGATAGTCCTTACTGCTATTAGCCCATACAAACACATGGAATAACAGATAGTCCTTACTACTATTAGCCCATACAAACACATGGAATAACAGATAGTCCTTACTGCTATTAGCCCATGCAAACACATGGAATAACAGATAGTCCTTACTGCTATTAGCCCATACAAACACATGGAATAACAGATAGTCCTTAGTGCTATTAGCCCATACAAACACATGGAATAACAGATAGTCCTTACTGCTATTAGCCCATACAAACACATGGAAAAACACATGGAATAACATATAGTCCTTACTACTATTATCCCATACAAACACATGGAATAACAGATAGTCCTTACTGCTATTAGCTCATACAAACTAATGGAATAACAGATAGTCCTTACTGCTATTAGCCCATACAAACACATTGAATAACAGAAAGTCATTACTGCTATTAGCCCATACAAACTAATGGAATAACAGATAGTCCTTACTGCTATTAGCCCATACAAACACATGGAATAACAGATAGTCCTTACTACTATTAGCCCATACAAACACATGGAATAACAGATAGTCCTTACTGCTATTAGCCCATACAAACACATGGAATAACAGATAGTCCTTACTACTATTAGCCCATACAAACACATGGAATAACAGATAGTCCTTACTGCTATTAGCCCATGCAAACACATGGAATAACAGATAGTCCTTACTGCTATTAGCCCATACAAACACATGGAATAACAGATAGTCCTTAGTGCTATTAGCCCATACAAACACATGGAATAACAGATAGTCCTTACTGCTATTAGCCCATACAAACACATGGAAAAACACATGGAATAACATATAGTCCTTACTACTATTATCCCATACAAACACATGGAATAACAGATAGTCCTTACTGCTATTAGCTCATACAAACTAATGGAATAACTGATAGTCCTTACTGCTATTAGCCCATACAAACACATGGAATAACAGATAGTCCTTACTGCTATTAGCCCATACAAACTAATTGAATAACAGATTCACTACATGGAACAACAGATAGTCCTTACTGCTATTAGCCCATACAAACACATGGAATAACAGATAGTCCTTACTGCTATTAGCCCATACAAACACATTGAATAACAGAAAGTCATTACTGCTATTAGCCCATACAAACTAATGGAATAACAGATAGTCCTTACTGCTATTAGCCCATACAAACACATGGAATAACAGATAGTCCTTACTACTATTAGCCCATACAAACACATGGAATAACAGATAGTCCTTACTGCTATTAGCCCATACAAACACATGGAATAACAGATAGTCCTTACAAACACATGGAATAACAGATAGTCCTTACTGCTATTAGCCCATACAAACACATGGAATAACAGATAGTCCTTACTGCTATTAGCCCATACAAACACATGGAATAACAGATAGTCCTTAGTGCTATTAGCCCATACAAACACATGGAATAACAGATAGTCCTTACTGCTATTAGCCCATACATGGAAAAACACATGGAATAACAGATAGTCCTTACTACTATTAGCCCATACAAACACATGGAATAACAGATAGTCCTTACTGCTATTAGCCCATACAAACACATGGAATAACAGATAGTCCTTACTGCTATTAGCCCATACAAACACATGGAATAACAGATAGTCCTTACTGCTATTAGCCCATACAAACACATGAATAACAGAACTAACAGATATGGAATAACTGATAGTCCTGCTATTAGCCCATACAAACACATGGAATAACAGATAGTCCTTACTGCTATAGCCCATACAAGCCCATACAAACTACATGGAATAACAGATAGTCCTTACTGCTATTAGCCCATACAAACACATGGAATAACAGATAGTCCTTACTGCTATTAGCCCATACAAACACACTGAATAACAGAAAGTCCTTACTGCTATTAGCCCTAATGGAATACAAACACATGGAACAACAGATAGTCCTTACTGCTATTAGCCCCCTAATGGAATAACAAACACATGGAACAACAGATAGTCCTTACTGCTATTAGCCCATACAAACACATGGAATAACAGATAGTCCTTACTGCTATTAGCCCATACAAACACATGGAATAACAGATAGTCCTTACTGCTATTAGCCCATACAAACACATGGAATAACAGATAGTCCTTACTGCTATTAGCCCATACAAACACATGGAATAACAGATTCACTACATGGAACAACAGATAGTCCTTACTGCTATTAGCCCATACAAACTAATGGAATAACAGATAGTCCTTACTGCTATTAGCCCATACAAACTAATGGAATAACAGATAGTCCTTACTGCTATTAGCCCATACAAACTAATGGAATAACAGATAGTCCTTACTGCTATTAGGCCATACAAACTAATGGAATAACAACTGCTATTAGCCCATGGAATAGTCCTTACTGCTATTAGACCATACAAACTAATGGAATAACAGATAGTCCTTACTGCTATTAGCCCATACAAACACATGGAAAAACACATGGAATAACATATAGTCCTTACTACTATTATCCCATACAAACACATGGAATAACAGATAGTCCTTACTGCTATTAGCCCATACAAACACATGGAATAACAGATAGTCCTTACTACTATTAGCCCATACAAACACATGGAATAACAGATAGTCCTTACTGCTATTAGCCCATACAAACACATGGAATAACAGATAGTCCTTACTGCTATTAGCTCATACAAACTAATGGAATAACTGATAGTCCTTACTGCTATTAGCCCATACAAACACATGGAATAACAGATAGTCCTTACTGCTATTAGCCCATACAAACTAATTGAATAACAGATTCACTACATGGAACAACAGATAGTCCTTACTGCTATTAGCCCATACAAACACATGGAATAACAGATAGTCCTTACTGCTATTAGCCCATACAAACACACTGAATAACAGAAAGTCCTTACTGCTATTAGCCCTTACAAACTAATGGAATAACAGATTCACTAATGGAATAACAGATAGTCCTTACTGCTATTAGCCCATACAAACTAATGGAATAACAGATAGTCCATGGAACAACAGATAGCCCATGCAAACACATGGAATAACAGATAGTCCTTACTGCTATTAGCCCATACAAACACATGGAATAACAGATAGTCCTTACTGCTATTAGCCCATACAAACTAATGGAATAACAGATAGTCCTTACTGCTATTAGCCCATACAAACCATGGAATAACAAACTACATGGAATAACAGATAGTCCTTACTGCTATTAGCCCATACAAACACATGGAATAACAGATAGTCCTTACTACTATTAGCCCATACAAACTAATGGAATAACAGATAGTCCTTACTGCTATTAGCCCATACAAACTAATGGAATAACAGATAGTCCTTACTGCTATTAGGCCATACAAACTAATGGAATAACTGATAGTCCTTACTGCTATTAGCCCATACAAACTAATGGAATAAGAGATAGTCCTTACTGCTATTAGACCATACAAACTAATGGAATAACACATAGTCCTTACTGCTATTAGCCCATACAAACACATGCAATAACAGATTCACTACATGGAACAACAGATAGTCCCAAAAACATATCTAAAGGAAGTTCAGGAAACATGTACATGTATTTAACCCCATATTTTTGCCATTAAACGGTCTCCACATATACGTCCATCCATTTTTTCAACTGGTACCAGGGACCTTCAGACAAGTCTTGTGGGCATCCTAGAGCAAAACAACCCACATGTACATGTTGGTAAGAGTCTCACCTTTGCACAGGGGGTCATTAGTGTGTAGCCCAGATGGTTCGGACACGACAGACAGAAGTTGGCAGATCATCTGTACTGAATTCAAACCAGTCTCCTGACATTTGTGGAGGTCATAGAGCCCAATTTTCGGGTTGTCTCATGGTCTGATAAACACTGCTCTAGCTCGGTCACCTTTCACCGTGGAAGTGTGACATAGGCGGAAGCGGTGGATTGAGACGCATCCATTGTTCCTTAAACACATTTTTATTGGGATTGTTTTATTATGCTAATTAGATTTTCGTTGGGGCGCGGACATCGACCTCAGGGGGATGTTAAAGTTGCCATTGACCATTTGGGTGACCTTGAAGATATAAAAGCCTTTAAATTGGCACCCAAATTCTCGATAACATCCGAGATTATAGCAAAACGGTTGTGTCCACAGCTCTCAAAGTACAACACTCCAGTCTCTATGTAATCTGTCAATGTGTCTGGGAAATCACCACGGCAATCATGGAAAGATACAGATGTAGGATCTGAATTTGAGCTACAGCAGGAAAATAACCCTGCAGCAACAGGAAATATGAATTAGTGCGTGGATTATACAGTAATTAATAAACATTGATGTAAGGGTTGATCAATAAAATAAAAAAAGGAAAATCAAGTCTGAAATTTCAAGGTGGAAATTACAAACTTCAGAAGCCTTTTTAATGCTCAAATACACCACAAGTTTAAAATGTCCTACATTGCAGGAATGTTCTCCTGCAACAGGTTGATCAAATTAAAAACCTACATCTGTAGATGTTGCACAACCACAATCAACCAGTATCAATCTAACATTCAAGCAGGTCCTCAGATATTCTGACACATTTTGCAATCAACTTTTCACAGCCAGTGATTGCAATTGCAGGTTTGCTTTTTGTGCAGGAGCAATGGCCTGGAGCTGAAGAGCTTGATTTGTCCATGACAGGTCAGGGAGGGCTTAGTGAGTGAGTGAGTGAGTGAGTGAGTGAGTGAGTGAGTGAGTGAGTGAGTGAGTGAGTGAGTGAGTGAGTGAGTGAGTGAGTGAGTGAGTGAGTGAGTGAGTGAGTGAGTGAGTGAGTGAGTGAGTGAGTGAGTGAGTGAGTGAGTGAGGAGGAGGAGGAGAAGTGCATATTATAAAGGGAGTGAAGAAGGATCTTTACCTTCGGTGTCTGGCGTATTTGCCGCTGACGTGTCCGCTTCCATCACAGCCTGGAGTAGGACAGCTGTAAGCAAGGAGAAACACTGGAGTTAACACGATGCATGGCATGGCACGACAGGCACGTACACACACACACACACACACACACCCTCCCCCTTCACCCGATGCACACACACTCCTCCAGATGACATCCCGTTCCCTCACACACAGATAGTGCTCAGTACATGCATGACAAAACACATGATCCAGAGGAATGCACAGGACCATAGCAGCTGTGTATTATTCATGTAATGAGAACTCACAGCCAGCAGCCTCAAGGCCAGGCGGTGACTCACTACTCTGCATATTTCATAGCAGCCCATCGGCCTTCCTTTTGACAGCTGTGAGTGCCAAAGGTAAAGAGCCCCTCTTAAGGAACACCGGGTGCCTCTCCCTTTGACCCCACACCTATAGGTACTAGGAGGTAAACTCTGTTGTAGCTTTCCATTGGCCCATTCGCCCGCAGTCCACTCTCACTGCCATCACATCCGCTAGTTTATGGCCATCTGCGGCGTACGGTATCCATATTAGGAGATCAAATCAAATCGTATTTGTCACATGCGCCAAATACAACAGGTAGACCTTACATGAAATGTTTAGTTACAAGCCCTTAACCAACATTGCAGTTTAAGAAATAGTTAAGAAAATATTTACCCCCCCCAAAAAAGTAACACAATAAAATAACAATAACAAGGCTATATACAGGGGATACCAGTACCGAGTCAATGTGCGAGGGTACAGGTTAGTCAGGCTATATACAGGGGATACCAGTACCGAGTCAATGTGCGAGGGTACAGGTTAGTCAGGCTATATACAGGGGATACCAGTACCGAGTCAATGTGCGAGGGTACAGGTTAGTCAGGCTATATACAGGGGATACCAGTCCCGAGTCAATGTGCGGGGGTGCAGGTTAGTCAGGCTATATACAGGGGATACCAGTACCGAGTCAATGTGCGGGGGTGCAGGTTAGTCAGGCTATATACAGGGGATACCAGTACCCAGTCAATGTGCGAGGGTACAGGTTAGTCAGGCTATATACAGGGGATACCGGAACCAAGTCAATGTGCGGGGATGCAGGTTAGTCAGGCTATATACAGGGGATACCGGAACCAAGTCAATGTGCAGGGGTGCAGGTTAGTCAGGCTATATACAGGGGATACCGGAACCAAGTCAATGTGCGGGGGTGCAGGTTAGTCAGGCTATATACAGGGGATACCGGAACCAAGTCAATGTGCCGGGGTGCAGGTTAGTCAGGCTATATACAGAGGATACCAGTACCAAGTCAATATGCGGGGATGCAGGTTAGTCGAGGTCATTTGTACAACTTAGGAAACTTTGTCTGACCACTGATTTAGTTTTGCTTGACAACTTCCTAATATGGATGGATGTGGATGTCGGTCATGCACCATCCACAATGAAAAGTGCATGATTGTGCTGATTAGAGCAGAACAGCAGCTCTCGCTCTCTCCAAGGTGAACAGATCCATAGATTTCTCGGTGAATGGCAGGAGCATGCATCGATCACTGCTATTGGCATTATTGATGTGTGTAGCCCTGGAAATGGATCCATGGGCTGATGAAACACCCATGTCCTTAGGGGGAGGATGTGTATAGGCCAGTGTGCTGTCTGTCTCTGTGTGTGCATGCGTGCGTGCTTGCCTGACTGTCTGCCTGAGTGCGTGTGTGTGTATGCTTGTATGTGTACGTATGTGTGTATATTTACGTGTGTATGCTTGTATGTGTACCTGTGTGTGGACGTGCGCAATCATAAGTGTGTGAGAAGCAAGAGCCAGGGAAGTGGACCGGAGAGATTATGGATTAGGGGTTCTGAGCTGAGAAATGCCATCAAGAGGGAGAAGGGTGTTTAGAGATATAGACTGTGCAGGCCACTGGCCAGACAGAAAACACACGATTACAGAGTGTACTAGAATGTTTAGAACATTGGTGTATTCTACAACTGCAACGAAAAAGGGTAGATGTATCGCAAACATGTTTTTGGGGGGGGGAAATAATCAATCATTTTTAATCTGTTCAATGAAGGCATGAATGTAATCATGAGCTAAACACGTGATCCCTGTCCAAATCTTTCAGCTGAGGAAATGGCTTGAGCGATACGGTAAAGGCACCGTCAACAGTGGCTGTTTACAATACAACACTGGACCTCAAGTCACGGTGGATATGATGTGAGTACGATGGATATGATGTGAGTACGGTGGATATGATGTGAGTATGGTGGATATGATGTGAGTACGATGGATATGATGTGAGTACGGTGGATATGATGTGAGTACGATGGATATGATGTGAGTACGGTGGATATGATGTGAGTACAGTGGATATGATGTGAGTACGGTGGATATGATGTGAGTACGGTGGATATGATGTGAGTACGGTAGATATGATGTGAGTACGGTGGATATGATGTGAGTACGGTAGATATGATGTGAGTACGGTGGATATGATGTGAGTACGGTAGATATGATGTGAGTACGGTGGATATGATGTGAGTACGGTAGATATGATGTGAGTACGGTGGATATGATGTGAGTACGGTGGATATGATGTGAGTACGGTAGATATGATGTGCGTACGGTGGATATGATGTGAGTACGGTGGATATGATGTGAGTACGGTAGATATGATGTGAGTACGGTGGATATGATGTGAGTACGGTGGATATGATGTGAGTACGGTAGATATGATGTGAGTACGGTGGATATGATGTGAGTACGGTGGATATGATGTGAGTACGGTGGATATGATGTGAGTACGGTGGATATGATGTGAGTACGGTAGATATGATGTGAGTACGGTGGATATGATGTGAGTACGGTAGATATGATGTGAGTACGGTGGATATGATGTGAGTACGGTGGATATGATGTGAGTACGGTAGATATGATGTGAGTACGGTGGATATGATGTGAGTACGGTGGATATGATGTGAGTACGGTAGATATGATGTGAGTACGGTGGATATGATGTGAGTACGGTGGATATGATGTGAGTACGGTGGATATGATGTGAGTACGGTGGATATGATGTGAGTACGGTGGTTATGATGTGAGTACGGTAGATATGATGTGAGTACATGTCAGGGACATTCACTTGTATCACTAGAACGAAGTGAAACATGGTCCCCCTCAACACGACCAATCTGCAGGGAGTACTGTATGCTATGTGATAATAGAATGCAGTTGATCATAATATCCCCGCTATAGCCTACCGTTAATACAACAGCAAATCAAATATATTTAGAAAAGCATTGACCACTCAGAGAGAAAAAGCCCTCAGGAATGAATTACGCACCAACCTGAATAATTCCTGTGCTGCCGTCTCCACTGGAACTAGTGAGAAAGATTAACAAAGCCACATCAGACACAGTTAGATGCACTGTCTAGTACAGCATACACAATAATAGCAGTAAATTACAATCAAAATCAAAACTACAGGATCCATGATGCATTTCTGAGTATCCACAGTCACTTTCACTTTGACTTGATGTCCCCCAATATGATGCCAGGTGGCTGGCAGATGAGAGGGAGAGGGCAGAGTGAGGGGGTTGGGGGGGGGCAGTAACTAACAACCCCAGGCCGTTTAGAGAGACAGACACACTGTACTGTTACCGTAGCGTACCTCGGACCCCTTTGGAACGAGTTCGATGGCGCTTCTCAACCGCATCCACTTCCATCTTGTAAAGACAAAGGTTTGGGAAGCGGTCATTAGTTTCATCCTGTTTCTCTCGTGACATAATGAGGACTAAATACAACATAACACTAATGAAGATGTCACAAACAGTAGAGCTTCCTATAGCTTCATAGTGCTTCATGGAGCTTCGTTCACTACGTAGAGAGATATAGGACTGTAGTACATCCACTATGTGGAAGTTAGAGTTAGTTACCTGGAATCAGCTGGGTTGGGTGTGGCACCACCTCGGGTTCAAATCCACGCCTCCTTCTCTGAGTGTAATAGTTGGGCTTTCTCAGCAGAAACTCTTCAAAACTCCCCATCCAAATTCATGATCTGCAAAGACAATAAGATAACAAGAATATTACATTCTCACATTAGTGGTAAGCATAAAGACAGTCAAACTTAGCGGTTAGCATCTTTCTTTTGCCTTGTTTGGTTGCAATTACTTGTGGAGACTATGGTATCCTTATATGGGGTCCTTATACTGAGACCATGATAATACAGGAGGAATGGAAGCAGTGATGCTGTCATCTTAAAACACAGCTTCTTAGCTTTGCTTTTCCTTTGGGTGCTTTCAGTCATTTAATTTCTATTGTTATTCTGTAGTTTTTATCCTCTTACGTTTGTTTTGTAGTAAATACTTCCATTTTTATTTTCAATGTTTTTATGTTATTGTTTATTTTCCCCTGTGAATCACATTGCATTGCATGTCTGTATAAATAGAGCTTGAGTTGATTTGATTTGACTGTACTAAATTAGCCCGGTTGACTCCATTCTGTAAACAATGCAGCCTTATGAAGGGCAGCATCCTCACTGCTTTGTTTCCATTCCATTGTTTTGGCTAAGTCCCATGATGCACAGCAGGAGGTAAATATGTTCCAGAAACAAAGATAAACAACTTATTACATCCACCAGGCAACCAGTCATTACAGTTTCTCTCTCTTTGTCTCGGTTTCTGTCTTTCCTTTTGTTACTTGCTTTTCGTATATTGATGTGTGTATTGATGTGTATATTGATGCATATATAGATGTGTATATTCATGTGTGTATTGATGTGTATATTGATGCATATATAGATTTGTATATTGATGTGTATATTGATGTGTGTATTGATGTGTATATTGATGCATATATAGATTTGTATATTGATGTGTATATTGATGTGTGTATTGATGTGTATATTGATGCATATATAGATGTGTATATTGATGTGTGTATTGATGTGTATATTGATGTGTGTATTGATGTGTATATTGATGCATATATAGATGTGTGTATTGATGTGTATATTGATGTGTATATTGATGTGTTTATTGATGTGTATATTGATGTGTTTATTGATGGGTATATTGATGTGTATATTGATATGTATATTGATGCGTATATTGATCTGTATATTGATCTATATATTGATCTGTATATTGATCTGTATATTGATGCGTATATGTCTGTGTATTGATGTGTATATTTAACGCATATATTGATGTGTATATTGATGTGTAGTGTATATTGATTTGTATAGTGATGCGTATAGTGTATATTGATGTGTATAGCGTATATTGATATGTTTATTGATGTGTATATTTATATTAATATTGATGCGTATACACATGTGTATATTGATATCTATACTGATGTGTCTAGTGAGGTGTATATTGATGTGTATATTGAGGTGTATAATGATGTGTAAATTGAGGTGTATTTTTTTATTTATTTTCTTTTACCTTTATTTAACTAGGCAAGATCAGTTAAGAACAAATTCTTATTTTCAATGACGGCCTAGGAACAGTGGGTTAACTGCCTGTTCAGGGGCAGAACGACAGATTAGTACCTTGTCAGCTCAGGGGTTTGAACTTGCAACCGGTTACTAGTCCAACGCTCTAACCACTAGGGTACCCTGCCGCCCCGTATATTGAGGTGTATATTGGTGTATATTGAGGTGTATTTTGACGTGTAAATTGAGGTCTGTATTGATGTGTATATTGAGGTGTATATTGATGTGTATATTGATGTGTGTTAATTTGTGTATTGAAGTATATAATGGTGTGTATTGATGTATATTGATGTTCATATGGATGTTTATTGATGTGTATATTGATGTATATTAATGTGTATAGTGTATATTGATGTATATTAATGTGTATAGTGTATATTGATGTGTATATTGATGTTATAATTCATGTATGTATTGTTGTGCATTGATGTATATTGATGTGTCACGCCCTGACCATAGAACCCTTGGTTCTCTATGGTGTTGTAGGTGTGACTAGGGCGTGTTCTAGTCGATTCATTCCTATGTTAGTGATTGAGTGTGTGCTCTGCACAACAGTCGACCTGAAGCGCCTGTCAGCAGTCTGGTGCCACCTGTACCGGCTCCACGCATCTGGCCTCCAGTGCGCCTCCCCAGTCCGGTACGTCCTGTGCCGCCAGCTCCCCGCACCCTCCCTGAAGTGCGTGTCAACAGTCCGGTGCCACCTGTACCGGCTCCACACACCAGGCCTCCAGTGTGCCTCCCCAGTCCGGTACGTCCTGTGCCGCCAGCTCCCCGCACCCTCCCTGAAGTGCGTGTCAACAGTCCGGTGCCACCTGTACCGGCTCCACACACCAGGCCTCCAGTGCGCCTCCCCAGTCCGGTATGTCCTGTGCCGCCAGCTCCCCGCACCCTCCCTGAAGTGCGTGTCAACAGTCCGGTGCCACCTGTACCGGCTCCACACACCAGGCCTCCAGTGCGCCTCCCCAGCCCGGTACGTCCTGTGCCGGCTCCACGAACTAGGCCTCCAGTGCGCCTCCCCAGCCCGGAGCGTCCGCGCACTCGACCTGAGGAGCGTGTCATCAGTCCGGTGCAACCTGAGCCGATGCCCAGTCCAGGCACGGTGTCCAGTCCCGCTCCATGGCAGGAGCCTTTCTCTGCGCCGATGCCCAGTCCAGGTATTGCGTTCAGCCCGGTGCCATAGCCGGATCCGGGGTCTGGGCGGGGGCTATGACCGGCACCGGAGCCGCCACCAACACCCGTCACCCCCCTTCCCTCCCCATTTGGTTTCAGGTTTTGCGGCCGGAGTCCGCACCTTTGGGGGCGGTACTGTCACACCATGACCATAGAGAGCCCTTGGTTATCTATGATGTAGGTCAGGACGTGACTAGGGGGTGTTCTAGTCTATTTATTTCTGTGTTTGGGATTGAGTATGGTTCCCAATTAGAGGCAGCTGATTATCGTAATCATACTTAAGGTGTCCCTGTTCCCACCTGATTTTGTGGGATATTGTTTTGTGTTAGTGTTGTGTAGCACTACGTTACTTCACGGTCGTTGTTTGTTTATTCTTTTGTTGAGAAGCTTCACTTTTAATAAAGATGTGGAACTCAAATCACGCTGCGCCTTGTCCATTTTAACAACCGCGACTTGATGTGTATACTGATGCATATTGATGTGTATATTGATGTGATAATTAATGTATATAGTGATGTGTATTGATATTGTTGTGTATTGATGTATATTAATGTGCATATTAATGTGCATATTGATGTGTATATTAATGTATGTATTGATGTGTATATTGATGTGTATATTAATGTGCATATTGATGTGCATATTGATGTGTATATTAATGTATGTATTGATGTGTATATTGATGTGTATATTAATGTATGTATTGATGTGTATATTGAGGTGTATATTAATGTGTATAGTGTATATTGATGTATATTAATATGTATAGTGTATATTGATGTGTATTAATGTGTATAGTGTATATTGATGCATATTAATATGTATAGTGTATATTGATGTGTAGTAATGTGTATAGTGTATATTGATGCATATTAATATGTATAGTGTATATTGATGTGCATTAATGTGTATACAGGGCCTGTGTAAGAGACCTGGTTCTCAGCATGAAATGTTTTTGAGCAGAGAGAGTGAAAGTCTCCATTTCACAAATATTCTGGTATTGAACTTTTTTAGTTTATCATCAAATCGATTATGTTTCCACCACAGACTGTCTATAAGCTTGAGGCCTTTTGCAGGAGGCCTTTTGCCTTCTGGTAGGCAGTCATTGTAAATAATAATTTGTTGGAGAAACACAGCAGCAAATGGAGTCTTTTTCTCTCTCTCTCTCTCTCTCTCTCTCTCTCTCTCTCTCTCTCTCTCTCTCTCTCTCTCTCTCTCTCTCTCTCTCTCTCTCTCTCTCTCTCTCTCTCTCTCGTTCCCATATCGAGTATTCAGCCCTCTCGTCTCTGCTCATCTGTCTGCAACCTCACATGAAGATCTCACACTCAGCCTTGTTAGTGTGTGGGCCAACAGCACAAGAGTGTGAGCGTGATGCGCAGATAGTGTATCGAACACTGTTGCACATCTCTAGCCCTGAGCTTTCATCTCAAGTTCTGAGCTTTCATCTCTAACCCTGAGCTTTCATCCCAAGCCCTGAGCTTTCATCTCTAACCCTGAGCTTTCATCTCTAACCCTGAGCTTTCATCTCTAACCCTGAGCTTTCATCTCTAGCCCTGAGCTATCATCTCTAACCCTGGACTTTCGTCTCTAGCCCTGAGCTTTCATCTCTAGCCCTGAGCTTTCATCTTTAACCCTGAGCTTTCATCTCTAACCCTGAGCTTTCATCTCTAGCCCTGAGCTTTCATCTCTAGCCCTGAGCTCTCATCTCTAGCCCTGAGCTCTCATCTCTAGCCCTGAGCTTTCATCTCTAGCACAGAGCTTTCATCTCTAGCCCTGAGCTTTCATCCCTAGCCCTGAGCTTTCATCTCTAGCCCTGAGCTTTCATCTCTAGCCCTGAGCTCTCATCTCTAGCCCTGAGAGCGCATCCCTAGCCCTGGGCATTTATCCTTAGCCCCTGAGCTTTCATCCCTAGTTCTGAGCTCTCATCCCTAGCCCTGAGCTTTCGTCCCTAGCCCTGAGCTCGCATCCCTAGCCCTGAGCTCTCATCCCTAGCCCTGAGCTCTCATCCATAGCCCTGAGCTCTCATCTCAAACTCACTGGAGAATCAAAGCACACAGGTTCCTACTGTCCTATAGGAGTCAACTCTGACAGTACAGGCTGAGAAGTAGAGAAGAGAGAAGAGGAGAGGAGAGGAGAGGAGAGGAGAGGAGAGGAGAGGAGAGGAGAGGAGAGGAGAGGAGAGGAGAGGAGAGGAGAGGAGAGGAGAGGAGAGGAGAGGAGAGGAGAGGAGAGGAGAGGAGACTGATTAGTATTCATCCCGACCCCCTGCCTGTCTCAAATAATATGATGCAGTGCTCCCTGCATCAGTGGGTTATACACATCGTCAGGTCCCAGGCTAGCACACGGATACACACACATGATCACTAGCATGACCACACACACACACATTCTAGACTCTAGGTAGAGTGCACAGTGCTGTCTGCTTTGGATAGAAGGCAGGCTGTATTCTGAGAGAGCCCATGTTTGCCGTCTGAAAATAGTTCCCCAATGCAAACGCTGCCAGACAAAAGTATTCTATACTCACACAGATCCAGCCACACTGCACCAAATAGGCTTTCAACATTTCAACAAAGTGAAGAATTCTCTGGGTGTTTCTCAAAACTACAAGTCTTTTTCAAGCAAATACAGCAGAACTCTTCCTTGAATGAGTTCTATTAAAGAGAGAGGATCTCTCCCTGCTTCTCTCTTTCTCTGTCAACCCTTCTCTCTTCTCGATTCTCACTCCTCCTTCCCTCTTCCAGTATACACTGCATTCGGAAAGGATTCAGACACTTTCACTTGTTCTACATTTTGTTACGTTACAGCCTTATTCTTAAATTGATTAAATCGTTTTTTCCCTCATTATCTACACAGAATATCCCATAATGACAATGCAAAAACTGGTTTTTAGAAGAAAAACTAAATGAAATATGACATTTACATAAGTATTCAGACCCTTTACTCAGTACTTAGACCCTTTACTCAGTACTTTGTTGAAGCACCTTTGTCAGCGATTATAGCCTTGAGTCTTCTTGGGTATGACGCTACAAGCTTGACACACCTGTGTTTGGAGAGTTTCTCCCATTCTTTTCTCCAGATCCTCTCAAGCTCTGTCAGGTTGGATGGGGAGCGTCGCTGCACAGCATTTTTCAGGTGTCTCTAGAGATGTTTGATCGGGTTCGAGTCCGGGATCTGGCTGGACCACTCAAGGACATTCAGAGACATGTCCTGAAGACTCTCCTGCAATGTGAACCTTCGTCTGAGGTCCTGAGATCTCTGGAGCAGGTTTTCATCAAGGATCTTTCTGTACTTTGCTCCTTTCAGCTTTCCCTCGATCCTGACTAGTCACCCAGTCCATGCTGCTGAAAAACATCCCCACAGCATGATGCTGCCACCACCATGCTTCACCATAGGGATGTTGCCAGGTTTCCTCCAGATGTGACGCTTGGCATTCAGGCCAAAGAGTTTGATCTTGGTTTCATCAGACAAGAGAATATTGTTTCTCATGGTACCTTTTGGCAAACTCCAACCTGGCTGTCATGTGCCTTTTACTGAAGAGTTGCTTTCATCTGGCCACTCTACCATAAAGGCCTGATGGTGGTCTTTCT